>NC_092165.1:5861212-5904488 GCF_045791955.1 Oncorhynchus clarkii lewisi | reverse complement strand
TTAACTCCATTTTCTTGAAGTGTATTTTTGGTTACGGGCTCGTAAGTAAACATTTCACGGTAAGGTCCACCACGCCTGTTGTATTCAGCATTTCACGGTAAGGTCCACCACGCCTGTTGTATTCGGCATTTCACGGTAAGGTCCACCACGCCTGTTGTATTCAGCATTTCACGGTAAGGTCCACCACGCCTGTTGTATTCGGCATTTCACGGTAAGGTCCACCACGCCTGTTGTATTCAGCATTTCACGGTAACTGTTGTATTCGGAGCATGGGACTAATAACATTTGATTTGATGAGCAGAAAAATGGTAATCATGCTTTCTAGAGTTTCCGTGTCTCTTGTATACAATCCCAGACCAGCCTTTTCCTGAGTGATTATGTTCCCTTCTCAAAAACATCAGCGTCATGCAAGGAGAGCACACGAGGAAAGGAAACAAGGAGAGGAAACGCTTTACACTATTCCCTTTTTTAAAAAAGGAAGCTGGAGAAAGGATACAAGGAATTGAGGAGACTATTGAGATACGGCCCAGCTCGACATCTCCCAGTGAGTGGATCGTTGGTTAAAGGACACAAGGAATTGAGGAGACTATTGAGATACGGCCCAGCTCGACATCTCCCAGTGAGTGGATCGTTCGTTAAAGGACACAAGGAATTGAGGAGACTATTGAGATACGGCCCAGCTCGACATCTCCCAGTGAGTGGATCGTTGGTTAAAGGACACAAGGAATTGAGGAGACTATTGAGATACGGCCCAGCTCGACATCTCCCAGTGAGTGGATCGTTGGTTAAAGGACACAAGGAATTGAGGAGACTATTGAGATACGGCCCTGCTCGACATCTCCCAGTGAGTGGATCGTTGGTTAAAGAACACAAGGAATTGAGGAGACTATTGAGATACGGCCCAGCTCGACATCTCCCAGTGAGTGGATCGTTCGTTAAAGGACACAAGGAATTGAGGAGAGTAGATCCTTCAGAAAGACCTGAGAAAATACTTATGAGACGCAGCCCGGCCCCTTCAGACCTTCCCCCTAAATCTTTAGAGGACTTGAAGAAAGACTATTTGAAACGCGTCCTGGCCCTCTAGATCTTCCAGAAGATGTTCTTCCTGTACAGCAGGAAGGAGATGAGGACCCAGCAGGAAGTGGCCAATAGGTTCTGGGTCAGGTGCTCTGCGTGGGATTGGCTGTCGGTCATGCGCCAGCGGAATGGGAAGTACTCCTCCAGGACCTCGTGGCCCACGTACACCAGGATGGAGTTCATACCTGGGGGGTCAAAGGTCAGGATTAGAGCACAAGGGGTCAAAGGTCAGGATTAGAGCACAAGGGGTCAAAGGTCAGGATTAGAGCACATGGGTCAAAGGTCAGGATTAGAGCACAAGGGGTCAAAGGTCAGGATTAGAGCACAGGGGTCAAAGGTCAGGATTAGAGCACAGGGGTCAGAGGGATTGTTCAGGGAGTTGCGTAAACAATTTTAAGATAGAAATGTATAGTTTAGAACAGACGTGATTCACCCGTCACGCAGAATAGGGATCGTTGTCAGATCTACGTGTTACATTTCTATATAAGCAGATTGAAATAAATATATATCTGTATATCTGTATATATCTGTCAAAGCAGAGGTGCTGACACAGAACTAGTTCTCACCGGGGTAGTAGAAGGGCGCCCCAGACCACCACCTCTTCACATCTACTGTGTAGTAGATCAACACCAGGAGCAGCAAGGCAAAACACGCCAGGGTGGTCACGTAGGAGAGAGACCTGACAGACAACTCAGAGGTCGGTTATTCCACACCATTAACATGGATGATTCCAGTATCGCCATGGTAACTAAAATAAAAAAAACACAAAGCTAAAACTGTTTGGTGCTTTAAAAACCTGCTGGATGTCAAATATGGGGTGCTGTAGCTTGGAGAATAAATACAATGTGACTCCGGATGACATAATGATGTTTTGTTTCCCAACATCAGGGCTGTTTTCCAACATCAGGGCTGTTTCCCAACATCAGGGCTGTTTTCCAACATCAGGGCTGTTTCCCAACATCAGGGCTGTTTCCCAACATCAGGGCTGTTTGTTTCCAACATCAGGGCTGTTTGTTTCCAACATCAGGGCTGTTTGTTTCCAACATCAGGGCTGTTTGTTTCCAACATCAGGGCTGTTTGTTTCCAACATCAGGGCTGTTTTCCTCCAACATCAGGGCTGTTTTCCTCCAACATCAGGGCTGTTTCCCAACATCAGGGCTGTTTCCCAACATCAGGGCTGTTTCCCAACATCAGGGCTGTTTCCCAACATCAGGGCTGTTTTCCAACATCAGGGCTGTTTTCCAACATAATGTTTGTTTCCAACATCAGGGCTGTTTTCCAACATCAGGGCTGTTTTCCAACATAATGTTTGTTTCCAACATCAGGGCTGTTTTCCAACATCAGGGCTGTTTTCCAACATCAGGGCTGTTTTCCAACATAATGTTTGTTTCCAACATCAGGGCTGTTTTCCAACATCAGGGCTGTTTTCCAACATCAGGGCTGTTTTCCAACATAATGTTTGTTTCCAACATCAGGGCTGTTTTCCAACATAATGTTTGTTTCCATCATCAGGGCTGTTTTCCAACATCAGGGCTGTTTTCCAACATCAGGGCTGTTTTCCAACATAATGATGTTTGTTTCCAACATCAGGGCTGTTTTCCAACATTAGGGCTGTTTGTTTCCAACATCAGGGCTGTTTTCCAACATCAGGGCTGTTTCCCAACATCAGGGCTGTTTCCCAACATCAGGGCTGTTTTCCAACATCAGGACTGTTTTCCAACATAATGATGTTTGTTTCCAACATCAGGGCTGTTTTCCAACATCAGGGCTGTTTTCCAACATAATGATGTTTTGTTTTCCAACATCAGGGCTGTTTCCCAACATCAGGGCTGTTTTCCAACATCAGGGCTGTTTTCCAACATAATGATGTTTTGTTTCCCAACATCAGGGCTGTTTTCCAACATCAGGGCTGTTTTCCAACCAAATGTTTGTTTGTTTCCAACATCAGGGCTGTTTTCCAACATAATGATGTTTTGTTTCCCAACATCAGGGCTGTTTTCCAACATCAGGGCTGTTTTCCAACCAAATGTTTGTTTGTTTTCCAACATCAGGGCTGTTTGTTTCCAACATCAGGGCTGTTTGTTTCCAACATCAGGGCTGTTTGTTTCCAACATCAGGGCTGTTTGTTTCCAACATCAGGGCTGTTTGTTTCCAACATCAGGGCTGTTTGTTTCCAACATCAGGGCTGTTTGTTTCCAACATCAGGGCTGTTTTCCAACATCAGGGCTGTTTTCCAACGTAATGATGTTTGTTTCCAACATCAGGGCTGTTTGTTTTTCAACATCAGGGCTGTTTGTTTCCAACATCAGGGCTGTTTGTTTCCAACATCAGGGCTGTTTTCCAACATCAGAGCTGTTTTCCAACATCAGGGCTGTTTTCCAACATCAGGGCTGTTTGTTTCCAACATCAGGGCTGTTTTCCAACATCAGGGCTGTTTTCCAACACCAGGGCTGTTTTCCAACATCAGGGCTGTTTTCCAACATAATGATGTTTGTTTTCCAACATCAGGGCTGTTTTCCAACCAAATGATGTTTGTTTCCAACATCAGGGCTGTTTTCCAACATCAGGGCTGTTTTCCAACATCAGGGCTGTTTTCCAACATCAGGGCTGTTTTCCAACCAAATTATGTTTGTTTCCAACATCAGGGTTGTTTTCCAACATCAGGGTTATTTTCCAACATCAGGGTTATTTTCCAACATCAGGGCTGTTTCCCAACATCAGGGCTGTTTCCCAACATCAGGGCTGTTTCCCAACATCAGGGCTGTTTCCCAACATAATGATGTTTTGTTTCCCAACATCAGGGCTGTTTTCCAACATCAGGGCTGTTTTCCAACCAAATGTTTGTTTGTTTCCAACATCAGGGCTGTTTTCCAACATAATGATGTTTTGTTTCCCAACATCAGGGCTGTTTTCCAACATCAGGGCTGTTTTCCAACCAAATGTTTGTTTGTTTTCCAACATCAGGGCTGTTTGTTTCCAACATCAGGGCTGTTTGTTTCCAACATCAGGGCTGTTTGTTTCCAACATCAGGGCTGTTTGTTTCCAACATCAGGGCTGTTTTCCAACATCAGGGCTGTTTTCCAACATCAGGGCTGTTTTCCAACGTAATGATGTTTGTTTCCAACATCAGGGCTGTTTGTTTTTCAACATCAGGGCTGTTTGTTTCCAACATCAGGGCTGTTTGTTTCCAACATCAGGGCTGTTTTCCAACATCAGGGCTGTTTTCCAACATCAGGGCTGTTTGTTTCCAACATCAGGGCTGTTTTCCAACATCAGGGCTGTTTTCCAACACCAGGGCTGTTTTCCAACATCAGGGCTGTTTTCCAACATAATGATGTTTGTTTTCCAACATCAGGGCTGTTTTCCAACCAAATGATGTTTGTTTCCAACATCAGGGCTGTTTTCCAACATCAGGGCTGTTTTCCAACATCAGGGCTGTTTTCCAACATCAGGGCTGTTTTCCAACCAAATTATGTTTGTTTCCAACATCAGGGTTGTTTTCCAACATCAGGGTTATTTTCCAACATCAGGGTTATTTTCCAACATCAGGGCTGTTTCCCAACATCAGGGCTGTTTCCCAACATCAGGGCTGTTTCCCAACATCAGGGCTGTTTTCCAACATAATGATGTTTTGTTTCCCAACATCAGGGCTGTTTTCCAACATCAGGGCTGTTTTCCAACCAAATGTTTGTTTGTTTCCAACATCAGGGCTGTTTTCCAACATAATGATGTTTTGTTTCCCAACATCAGGGCTGTTTTCCAACATCAGGGCTGTTTTCCAACCAAATGTTTGTTTGTTTTCCAACATCAGGGCTGTTTGTTTCCAACATCAGGGCTGTTTTTTTCCCAACATCAGGGCTGTTTGTTTCCAACATCAGGGCTGTTTGTTTCCAACATCAGGGCTGTTTGTTTCCAACATCAGGGCTGTTTGTTTCCAACATCAGGGCTGTTTGTTTCCAACATCAGGGCTGTTTGTTTCCAACATCAGGGCTGTTTTCCTAAAGAAGGTAAATCAGCTTTGTTTTCTGTGTTCTTGCCACGACAATAAATAGTATTGTCCCGGCCCTACTAGGAAATATCAAGGGCCAGTTTCCCGCACACAGATTAGCCTAAAACTAGTCCTGGACCAAGAAACATGCTCAATGAAAAGTCTTCATTCAAAGTGCTCTTTAGTCCAGGACTAGATGTAAATCAGTGTCCAGGAAACTGGCCCTGAGAGTGTTAAACTGCATTATAAGAGGTCTGGTCTCCTTACCATAGATTCTTGTTGATGGGGATGAAGCCTTCATTTAGTGAACATTTGGTCAGAACGGCTGATATGATTCCCTGGAGAGATAAACATTTAGATACATCATCACGCTGACCGGGAACATACAGGCACGGTGAGGACGGAAATACTATGTTACTATGTCTCAGTGTTGTCATATGGAGACATATGGAGAGGTTTAGTCTGATAAAAGATGCAATATACCAAGGCTGCCCGGTAGACCAAGGCTGCGCGACAGACCGAGGCTGTACCAAGGCTGCCCGATAGACCAAGGCTGTACCAAGGCTTGCGTGACAGACCAAGGCTGTACCAAGGCTGCGTGACAGACCAAGGCTGTACCAAGGCTGTGTGATAGACCGAGGCTGTACCAAGGCTGCGCGACAGACCGAGGCTGTACCAAGGCTGCGCGAAAGACCGAGGCTGTACCAAGGCTGCCCGATAGACCAAGGCTGCGTGATAGACCAAGGCTGCCCGATAGACCAAGGTTGCGCGACAGACCAAGGCTACATACCAAACAGCTAATACAGTAATGACAAACAGCAACGTGGTCGTCTCACCAGAACCAGGCTCCATATGAGGAACCGGGCCATTATACTGGAATGCTGATCCTTGTAGTGGAGGAGAATCTTTCCTGCCTGGATACAGATATCAGGGACAAAAAATGGACCCTCAAAGTTAATCCCATTTATTACATTAGACGGATCCATTCAGTTAGGCTGAAACATGCAACTCCACGTCTGCAATTACACACATCGGTCTGGTAGTGTAGAAACAGAACCACTGGAAAGAGAAGGAACAAGGGAAGGAATGTGTGAGAGAAACACAGATTAGTTTGGATGCAGAGAAGGAGTGTTCAGACAGACAGACAGACAAGACAGAGAGACAGAGACAGACAGACAGACAGAGAACCAGAGACAGCAAAAGAAAGAGACAACAGAGACAGCTGACAGAGCGAGATAATGAATGATAATTGCAGTGACCTGTAATCCCAGGAAAGCCATGAGGACAGAGTTGATGCTGCCAAGGACTCCCTCTGGGTCAAAGGGCAGGTGAGACTTGTAGATCACCTGAAAAATGAACGCGCCACATTACGAGAGAAACCACCCACCTGCAGAAAGTGGTTTTTTTAATCTTTGTTGCCTGAAACAAGTCAGCGTTTCACTCACCCGTGAGGAAGGGGTTTGGTAGATGTGGTTCTCTCCCAGTAGCCAACGGTCTACATATCCAGCTGCTCCCCCAGTGCAGTTTGGGTACTGGCCCATGTCCCCAATACCACCTGGGCCCAAATAACCACTAAGGAGAGAGAAGATGATGGTTAGTGGAGGATTTATCTCCTACTTCCGATCACCTCCGGCCACCCTAAGACTCATGGACATGGATTAAATCATATATGAACTATATCATTGTCCGTCAACAGTACAACTCAAGGCCACTACTGTCAGACGAGGCGTATTTAAAAACTGGAAAATCATCTCCGTTGTGTTGGATTCGATATTAATTAGATTCAATATTGATTCGATTGATTCGGTTGGATATTGATTCGATTCGATATTGATTCGATATTGATTCAATATTGATTCAATACGATATTGATTCGATATTGATTCAATACGATATTGATTCGATTCGATATTGTTTCGATTCTATATTGATTCGATACGATATTGATTCGATATTAATTCGATTCGATATTGATTCGATATTGATTCGATTCGATATTGATAGAGAAGAAGCATGGAATATTAGGAGTGAAAGAGACTGGGTTTTATGTCAGAAGTGAATGGTTCTCTGTAGAAAGACAGATGGCTGTGGAATGTGTTGGGCGGGATGGGAGCAGAGCACCGTGTTGATACCAGTGAGACAGACAGACGGACATCTGTGGATTAGATGAAGGAGGGGTTGAGGTCAGGAGGTGAGGACAGATTCTCTTAAAGAGAGTAATTAATAAGGGTTTGGAATCCTGTTTCTCTCTTCCTGTAGAACCATAAGATGTAAGGATTGGAGAGGAGGAGGAGAGTCTTACGTGGGATATAAATATCTGTGATGTGAGAAATGTTGGGTTGTCTGAATTACAGCTGTAATTTGGGGAGAATTAAACCTGGTTAAAGCTTATCTAGCGTCCGTGAGTTATTTACTCTGAACAATAACAACCTTCCAGTTGTCATTCATCCTGCGACAGACGACTCCCACTGAAACTGTGTTGTCTCAATGTGTTCACGGCCATAGTCTTCCCTCTGAACTCACCTTGGGCAGTCAGGAACAGGGAGCAGGAAGGTGAGACAGAGCCACACGGTTTCCAAGACGACCACACACAGCCAGGCTGGCCAGTAGAGCAGGAACTCACGAGCAGGGTACCACCAAGCATCCTGGGTAAAAAAACAAAACAACAACACCAAAACAAAACAAGCATTTTGGTCACTATGGAAACAACACCGACCAGCAGACAGCTCAACATTAACACCAAGTGAAATGGAAGGCTGGTCTGACCACGGGGTCATAAGGCTGGTCTGACCATGGGGTTATAAGGCTGGTCTGGCCACGGGGTCACAAGGCTGGTCTGACCACGGGGTCACAAGGCTGGTCTGACCACGGGGTCACAAGGCTGGTCTGACCACGGGGTCACAAGGCTGGTCTGACCACGGGGTCACAAGGCTGGTCTGACCACGGGGTCACAAGGCTGGTCTGACCACGGGGTCATAAGGCTGGTCTGACCACGGGGTCATAAGGCTGGTCTGACCACGGGGTCATGAGGCTGGTCTGACCACGGGGTCATGAGGCTGGTCTGACCACGGGGTCACGAGGCTGGTCTGACCACGGGGTCACAAGGCTGGTCTGACCACGGGGTCACAAGGCTGGTCTGACCACGGGGTCACAAGGCTGGTCTGACCACGGGGTCACAAGGCTGGTCTGACCACGGGGTCACAAGGCTGGTCTGACCACGGGGTCATAAGGCTGGTCTGACCACGGGGTCATAAGGCTGGTCTGACCACGGGGTCATAAGGCTGGTCTGACCACGGGGTCATGAGGCTGGTCTGACCACGGGGTCATGAGGCTGGTCTGACCACGGGGTCATGAGGCTGGTCTGACCACGGGGTCATGAGGCTGGTCTGACCACGGGGTCATGAGGCTGGTCTGACCACGGGGTCATGAGGCTGGTCTGACCACGGGGTCATGAGGCTGGTCTGACCACGGGGTCATGAGGCTGGTCTGACCACGGGGTCATGAGGCTGGTCTGACCACGGGGTCATAAGGCTGGTCTGACCACGGGGTCATAAGGCTGGTCTGACCACGGGGTCATAAGGCTGGTCTGACCACGGGGTCATAAGGCTGGTCTGACCACGGGGTCATAAGGCTGGTCTGACCACGGGGTCATAAGGCTGGTCTGACCACGGGTAGGTGGTCCAGGCGGTTTCCGACCACACACAGATCCAGACATGGTTATAACATGGTTATAACATGGTGACGTGTGTTATAACAGTATAATAACAGTTTATTTACAGAGGTCCGGTTCATTCTATGAGTATATAATGAGGTGTATTCTGAGACTGACCACAGGAAGGTTGTCCAGGCTGTTCCAGACCACACAGAGGTCCAGACATGGTTATAACATGGTTATAACATGGTGACGTGTGTTATAACAGTATAATAACAGTTTATTTACAGAGGTCCGGTTCATTCTATGAGTATATAATGAGGTGTATTCTGAGACTGACCACAGGAAGGTTGTCCAGGCTGTTCCAGGCCACACAGAGGTCCAGAGAGACCACCACGAGATAGGAGAAGGCCAGACGCTGAAGCACGCCAGGGATACGCAGGGAGTCCCACGATACTGTAGTATACACACACACACACACACACACACACTTTAGAAGAGTGAAACATTGTAAAGGAGTGAGCACGTGTGTGTGTCTGTACGTACGTGTGTGTGGGTGTGTGTGTGTGTGTGTGTCTGTACGTACGTGTGTGTGTGTGTACATGTGTGTGTGTCTGTGTGTGTGTGTGTGTGTGTGTGTGTGTGTGTGTGTGTGTACGTGTGTGTGTCTGTACGTACGTGTGTGTGTACGCAAGTGTGTGTGTGTACGTGTGTGTGTCTGTACGTACGTACGTACGTACGTGTGTGTGTGTGTGTGTGTGTGTGTGTGTGTACGTGTGTGTGTGTGTGTGTGTCTGTACGTGTTTGTGTGTGTGTGTGTGTACTGACGTGGTCCCTGGCAGTAGTTGGGGTTGATGATGAGGAGTCCTATGAGGAAGAGCTGAACACTCCTCCAAACTGCCTTGGTGAACAGAGAGAAACGTGACAAACCACACCGCAGGGCTGAGCTGACAGACAGGGATATAGATGTGCCCATGATGAACACAAACCTGAGAGAGACACACAGAGAGAGAGAGACACAGAGAGAGACAGACACAGAGAGAGAGATACAGACACAGAGAGAGAGAGATACAGACACAGAGAGAGAGAGAGACAGACACAGAGAGAGAGAGAGACAGACACAGAGAGAGAGAGAGACACACAGAGAGAGAGAGACACACAGAGAGAGAGAGACACACAGAGAGAGAGAGAGACACAGAGAGAGAGAGAGACACAGAGAGAGAGAGAGACACACAGAGAGAGAGAGACACAGAGAGAGAGAGACACAGAGAGAGAGAGACACAGAGAGAGAGAGACACAGAGAGAGAGAGACACAGAGAGAGAGAGAGACACAGAGAGAGAGAGAGAGAGACACAGAGAGAGAGAGACACAGAGAGAGAGAGAGAGACACACAGAGAGAGAGAGAGAGAGACACAGAGAGAGAGAGACACAGAGAGAGAGAGAGAGAGACACAGAGAGAGAGAGAGAGAGACACAGAGAGAGAGAGAGAGAGACACAGAGAGAGAGAGAGAGAGACACAGAGAGAGAGAGAGAGAGACACAGAGAGAGAGAGAGAGACACAGAGAGAGAGAGAGAGACACAGAGAGAGAGAGAGACACAGAGAGAGAGAGACACAGAGAGAGAGAGACACAGAGAGAGAGAGACACAGAGAGAGAGAGACACAGAGAGAGAGAGACACAGAGAGAGAGAGACACACAGAGAGAGACACACACAGAGAGAGACACACACTTCACTAGAGGCACACAGTTTCCTCCTCTGGAGCAAAGTTAGATTTCCTCAATAAAAAGACGATACATTTAGTCTTTAAATACAAAATATAAAAACTGATATTACCAGGGAAAGACCAAATCAGCAACTGTGAGTCCTGTGAAGAGAGGGGGGAAAAATATATTGTCATTTTAACAACGCAGTCGTCGTCTAATTTTTCCTGAACATATTGTTGGATCTCCGGGACCCCGCTAAAAACCACTAGAAGTGTGGACGTAACATTTTTCCTATTCAGAATGGTGGGACTCACCGTTCCAGCTCTCGTGTCTGAAGAACCAGTACCTCCCTCCTCCGTAGTTCACAAACACCATGACGACCAGGGACAGCCCTCTGAAAGTGTCCAGGGATCGGAGCCTCCGGCTGGGGGTGGCGGGGCCGGGGAGGATGGTGTCTGTGGCCGTCTCCACCGTCCTGCATGGAAACCCCAGGTCCTAGGAGGAAAGGGGAGAGGAAGTCAAAAAGGTGTTCGTGCTGGGCGGGAACAAAAGCCTGCATACCCTGTATAGTATTAGCTCTCCAGGACCAAGGATATTGAACGATGCTTTAGGAGCATAGTTCAGCCACGTTGAGAAGAAAATATAACTCTGAACCCAACAAAAGAACACTAAAACTCCCCTCAACTCTAGCGACCCCTCTGACCCCTCCGATCAACTCTAGCGACCCCTCTGACCCCTCCGATCAACTCTAGCGACCCCTCCCCGATCAACTCTAGCGACCCCTCTGACCCCTCTGACCCCTCCGATCAACTCTAGCGACCCCTCTGACCCCTCTGATCAACTCTAGCGACCCCTCCCCGATCAACTCTAGCGACCCCTCTGACCCCTCCGATCAACTCTAGCGACCCCTCCCCCCGATCAACTCTAGCGACCCCTCTGATCAACTCTAGCGACCCCTCCCCCCGATCAACTCTAGCGACCCCTCTGATCAACTCTAGCGACCCCTCCCCCCGATCAACTCTAGCGACCCCTCCCCCCGATCAACTCTAGCGACCCCTCCCCGATCAACTCTAGCGACCCCTCCCCGATCAACTCTAGCGACCCCTCCCCGATCAACTCTAGCGACCCCTCCCCGATCAACTCTAGCGACCCCTCCCCGATCAACTCTAGCGACCCCTCCCCGATCAACTCTAGCGACCCCTCCCCGATCAACTCTAGCGACCCCTCCCCAATCAACTCTAGCGACCCCTCCCCAATCAACTCTAGCGACCCCTCCCCAATCAACTCTAGCGACCCCTCCCCAATCAACTCTAGCGACCCCTCCGATCAACTCTAGCGACCCCTCCCCGATCAACTCTAGCGACCCCCCCGACCCCTCCGATCAACTGTAGCGACCCCCCCGTTCTAGAACTAAGTCTGAAGAATGAACACCACAGAGACTCACTGAGTTGATGAGCCTCTCAGTTTCCATGGAGTTGCCCAATCGGAACATCAGATTCTTCACCACATCCAGCCTGTACCATACAAGACATAACCAATCGATTAGGAGAAGCCTCTGATCATCTCTCCACACAAAAAGGCAAAATGGCTCAAGACAACGGGATGACATACGGTAAACAAACATAGTAAATGGAAACGTGTGTTTATGTTTTCTAAAATAATCCAAACCTACCCCATGACAGTAGCTCCAATAGCAGACAGTATAGCCAGTCCCGTGAACAACAGAAAGGCCACCATGATGGCTTTAAGGACAGAAAGGCATTTCATTGTTCAAGATAATGGTTTCAGAGCATAAACATGAGTGAGTGAGTGAGTGAGTGAGTGAGTGAGTACTCACGCAGGTAGCTGTTGACCGTTTCTGTGTCAGTGATCATGGAACAGTTGACCACTGAGGAGTCGTTCAGGTTCTTGACCCACAGAGAGTAGTTACCATGCTCCCAAAAGTGGTAATGAACCCTGGGGAGGAGACAGGAAACTACTACCAGTGAGTGTGTTCTTTGTACTTCCTAGATATCGTATTTAATTGAATTATACCCCACAGTCCAAAATCCAGCTGTAGACACTGAGGTCCAATACTTTCAGATCTATAATAAAAGTGTGAGTCCTAAACGGTATCCTTCTCCCTATATAGTGCACTACTTTAGTAGAGTCCTGGTCTAAAGTAGTTCACTATATAGGGAATCGGGCTCTGGTCTAAAGTAGTGCACTATATAGGGAATCAGCCTCTGGTCTAAAGTAGTTCACTATATAGGGAATAGGGCTCTGGTCTAACGTAGTTCACTATATAGGGAATCGGGCTCTGGTCTAAAGTAGTTCACTATATAGGGAATAGGGCCCTGGTCTAAAGTAGTTCACTATATAGGGAATAGGGCCCTGGTCTAAAGTAGTTCACTATATAGGGTCTGGACATAGGGCCAGGAGTGGTAGTTGGTTAGTTAGTAGTGGTAGGGTTGATAGGTCCAGGCTCACGGTGGTGTGTGTGTGTGTGTGTGTGTGTGTACTTACGTGCAGAGTTCCAGGCTGACGGGGCTGCTGTTGAGCTGCAGGGTGATGCCATGCTGTGTGCCCACGGTGAAGTCCACTGAGCTGGTTAAGCCTGGTCCAGGGCCCGCTGGCACCACACCCAGGGGCTGGTACACACACTGGAGCACAGGAGTACAATGACGACAACAGTGTGTGTGTGTGTGTGATAGATACAACAGTAAAGGCCAGTCTTACCTGATAGCAGTGGTCTGATAGCCAGCTCACGACCATCTCAGCGTCCAGCTCATTGTTCACAGTGAGAGAGGCCTCGTCCATCTTTACTACTGCAGCCTTATGCCGGGGGTGGCATACTGGAGAACACACACAGACAAAGAGACAGAGAAAGACACACAGAGAGACAGAGAGAGAGAGAGACACACACACAGAGACAGACACACAGAGACAGAGAGAGAGAGAGAGAAAGACACACACAGAGACAAAGAGACAGCGAGTGACACAGAGAGAGAGAGAGAGACACCGCAGATCTGATAAGAATAGTCACACAGTCTTTGATGAGCAGTGGCGTACATAGAGGCTTATATTTACGCTGAGACACACATTTCTAGTCTAGATAGACCGTGTACAGTGGTCCATCAGTACAGGCCTCCACTGCAGTAGCTGCTTAGTGACCACTACTCTCCTCGTTGTTGACAACCGTTTACCTCGAATAAAAAATAAACTCCTGCTGTATAGACTATCCTTCAAATATCACTGTCCTCAATTTGGCATGCGCAGTACTTACCAGGAAGTCAGCCTCTAAACCAGTGTGATCGGTAGCTAGCTAGCCAAGACTAGGCTCAAGTCAACAGCCTTCAGACTGCCGCTAGTTACTGAACCTCGACAGAGGGGAGGGAGGGAGGCATGACGTTATGGCTATCACACTCTCCCGATATCATGTGATTTATTAATCCGCTTCTCCTAGAAGTGGAACAAATAACTCTCCCCGAGGAGCCGGGAGGTTTAAACGGTGCTGTGATACAGGGCTGTTAGCTAAACCGGCTGACATTGTCCAAGGTAACATTAACTACACACCGTTGTAGTTGATAGGAGATTCCCTAAGTTAGCATTAGCATTAGCTACTGTTGTCACTACCGCATCTGTCGCTTCTTACGACCAGATGAGGAAATGAAACCACCGAATTTAGTCATTTCAATCATTTGTGGCATAAACTTTCAGACAAAAGAGTGAGTTTTCCTATTGTTTAGCTCGATAACTAACGTTAGCACTGGGAGATTTTTGTTGTTGTTGTTAACTAAAACAGATCGATTTAATGAACTATTCATCATTTTACTTACAGGGGATTTCTGCCAGGCAAATGGCAACCAGCAAAGCAATCACTGCTAGGAAAAACACCTTGTAATGTTTTTCTGGCTGTGCCATGTTGATGTTTTTCTCCCTTCCCTCCCGGTCCCCACCGCCCGAATATGTGCCTTTGTGTTTTCTCTTTATTTTGCCTCTTTCCATAACACTTCCGATCCCACCTTGTTTTTTACATGCTAGTGGGAGCGAGGAGGGTCAAAGTACGATTACATAACGGTGCTGCACGGGAATCAACTCGTGATGAGTGCGAATCTGTGCGATTTCCAGTAGCAGTGCGTGTGTAAAATCACTTGGGAAGCCATGTCCATAGTCCTGATTTGTGTGTGTGTGTGTGTGTGCGTTCGTTCGTGCAAGTAGAAACACATGTTGACTCAACCTACTTTTAGAGAAAAGCAAATGTCATCCTCCTCTCTTGCGTGTTGATGAAATGCTCTATCACTCTGTCATACAGTACCCGCTTTTATGTTATGTTATCCAAGGCTATCTGGCTAAAATGCTTGCTCGCTAGCATCGCTTCCATTCATGGTCAACGTTAGCTATTTAACATTAGCCTTCGACATCTATCTACATATTTAAATTCCATCCTCTCAGGCCAGGGGCACAACAAAGTATGAATTAATGGTTGGATCAGAATCTTTGTTTTAATCATTAGCCAGTATGAATAATTGAGTATAAATACAAATTGTATCTGAGCAAGAGAGGAGTTGCCATATTTTCCATTTTCCCATAATGTTATCAAGTGAATTAGCTAAGTAGGAATATCGACGTAGCTTGTAATGACGAAATAAGAAGCACAATTCGGTTTTCGATCAAAATAATAATTTATTACCAGCAAATGTGACATAATAAAGGAATTTGAGTATGTCGCAAGAGAAAATAAGATTTGCTTTTATTAAACTCACCAGATCATTGTCCATCAATGGATGTCGATTAAACTCCTTCGACTGCTATGATTGTAAATAAATCCATTTTGCGCATGTGCATAACTACAGATCAATCCGACAGGAGAGTTTGAGTGACGAAAGTTGGACAGAGGATCTCGAAATCTCTGAGCAAGAAACACTTGGACGAACTTAAAAATAATTTTAAAAAGTATATCTTCTGGCAATTGTGCCAGATGTGAAGAACACAAACTGTTATAAATGGTATATTTTGTGAGATTTACTTTTCTTTACAATAGGTATATGTTACTGACTAAAATCTGGGTTTAGGATTGTAGGCAAATTCCATTTTGCCATGGTTTGCTTAGATAGATGCAGCTAGCCTATAGCCTCAGATAGGCCTAACATCTCCTTTCAGATAGTAGCCAAGGCAAGATTGTAAACCTGAAAGATTTAGCAGCATGGTTAGTTCAAATGGACAGACTTCAACATGGGCCGTTAATAATGACATAACAACACAAGGCTACAACAACAATAAACTGACGTCATAGGCATTTTTTTTAAATCGGTTTGCCAGCTCCTGGTAGGTTAAACTAAGGGGCGAAAACTGACTTGTAAATTACTCCAGTGATATCAACATTTCAACATATTTACAGTAGCCTTACAATGGAATATAAATGAATAGGCTACTTGATGACAACGTATACAAATGCATCATTCTCCACATTTAATGTTAGTTTCATTGTGGAATTTTTCTTCTTCTCCCATAACAGAAACACAGAAGGCGTTCCATAACTTCCATTTCAAATTTCCACTTGTGCAGTGCTCCAGACCCAATAACGGAGTATGTGTACAACCCTTCGCTTTGATACAGTTCTCCTTCAAAGTAAAGTCGACATTATAGAATGCAGTTTAAACCACCTCCGACCGAATGTAACTAATGCGCTTTAGTGCTTAGTGCGCCTAAAGTAGTTTTCTAAAGTAGTTTTCTAGTGTTGATACGCATCACTTATAGCGGGTACTTTGATATGTTTTATTGAAACATTTGTTAGAAATATGTGTGAAGTTGTCACAACGTGCGCGCGCATGCTGCTATGGCTCATTCACTCACGTGACTCAGCTGCAGCGCTCTCTCGACACACACACACACACACACACACACACACACACACAGACCTCCCCACCACCACTCATTCAGCAACAGCCTGCCTCACTGCTTGATAGTCAGCAGCGGCAGGTCACAATGAAAAATAAATATATATATATATATTTTTTTTTTTCTTCAAGAGAAATGCCATTGCGGCGGATGTGTAAAATAGAAGTAGCCCAAAAACCCGCGACCAATACATTTCAACCCGCGACATCGTACTCAAAGTAGCTACATTTCTGGTAACCCGCTGACATGGCAATCTTGCTTTTCGTAGCTCCGCTCGGCCGGATGGAACGCACCAACACAATCAAGGACTAGCTGTCGATTACCGATCAATCGAACTCAGAGCGGAAGTCGAAACTCAGAGCGGAAGTCGGAGAATGCACGATGACAAGAAGCTAGCTTGATATTAAAGAAACAAAAGCCCCCAAAATAGCTATCGCATAAGTGTTCCAACAGAGCGATTAATGAACGTGTGTTTCTAGTTAATGTTTAAATATTTGTTCATCCAAAAGAGGGGATTAGACATTTCGAAGAAAAAAAGGTAACCAGAAATAATCAAGCTAGCTAAATTCGCTTAAATGCTAGCAAACCCAAAAACCTGTCTAACTAGCTAGGTTACTAGCTTTTATTTTTTTATAGCAACTAGGAAGCTAATATACATCTTTCAGTTATTTTTTTTGTCACTCATAAGATGTGATGTCACTTAGATGTACTGGCAGAAAGTGTCAGACAACTTTCTAGTTAGGTATCAGAGTAGCAACTTGACAAGTGTGATACCATTATTAGCTACGTAAACCTAGCTAGCTAACGGTATGTGAAATGTGTGAACATCATAAAAAGCTATATGGTATGTGAACACCCAAACTAGGTATAAACCATTGACTTAAATACATAATTAGGTTGTTCAGCCCGTATATATATACTGAGAAGTGTAACAACGTTGTGCATGTCTTTGAGGAGCTAATAATGCCGCTATATGTTGACTTAGAGGTTGGACCCAACCCTAACATTGTGTTGCCTTGAGGTATATATGTTGTCTTTCTGTAGCTAGCGTCTAACGTTGTAATGTTGTATCAGGATGGACCCAGCCCTAACATTGTGTTGTCTTTCTGTAGCTAGCGTCTAACGTTGTAACGTTGTGTCAGGATGGACCCAACCCTAACATTGTGTTGTCTTTCTGTAGCTAGCGTCTAACGTTGTAACGTTGTGTCAGGATGGACCCAGCCCTAACATTGTGTTGTCTTTCTGTAGCTAGCGTCTAACGTTGTAACGTTGTGTCAGGATGGACCCAGCCCTAACATTGTGTTGTCTTTCTGTAGCTAGCGTCTAACGTTGTAATGTTGTATCAGGATGGACCCAACCCTAACATTGTGTTGCCTTGAGGTAGCTAGCGTCTAACGTTGTAACGTTGTATCAGGATGGACCCAACCCTAACAGTGTGTTGTCTTTCTGTAGCTAGCGTCTAACGTTGTAACGTTGTATCAGGATGGACCCAACCCTAACAGTGTGTTGTCTTTCTGTAGCTAGCGTCTAACGTTGTAACGTTGTATCAGGATGGACCCAACCCTAACAGTGTGTTGCCTTGAGGTATATATTTTTTGTCTTTCTGTAGCTAGCGTCTAACGTTGTGTCAGGATGGACCCAGCCTTGTTGAGAGAGCGGGAGCTCTTTAAGAAGAGGGCTCTCTCTCAGCCCACGGTTGAGAAGAGACCTGCAGCCTCCGAGTCAGGCGGTTCCAAGAAGAAGAAGTCCAAAGCTGACAAGGAGGCTTCCGGGTCCAAACATGGCGCAGGTAAGACCAGGGGCGTATTCATTACGCCGATCCTGTTGTAAAACATTTAGTCTGTTGCGAAAAGGTTTCCATTTACTCCAAATAGAAAACATTTTGCAAAGGAAAAATAGTTTTAAATTGGACAAATTAAGACAGGTCCCTCCCTCCCTGTTTCGTTTGCCCGGTTTGCTTCCATTTAGTTCTTAAACGGTAAACTGTTTTCGCTGCAAGAATGAATACACCCCAGAAGGGCTCTACAACCTGGGGTGTAATTCATTAGTGTAAAATGTAGTAAAAGGTTTTGCAACAAATGAAAACAAGCACCTCTTATTGGACAGATTTAGGTGTGTCCCTTCCTCCCCCATTTCAGCCTTTTTGCATCCATCTGGTTCCTACTAGTGAGTACACATCCTTTATATTTGGGTCATGTTCATTCGGCACCAAATGGAACAAATCTGACTGAAACAGGGAGGGATTACCTAAACTTTGCTGTAAAATATTTTTTTGCTACGGTGTGCCCCGATGAATACGACCCTAGTCTTGAAATCTATTATACTGCTGATTGTGTGTCACATCTGTAGCCTGGGTACCTGCTTGCTTCTACATTCCACAATGAAAGTGTTATTTTCTACAAACATGTTTTAAGTGGCTTATTTTGGGGTTTTTTCGTTGACCACAAACACTCGTTGTACATTTTTTTTAATAAGCTTAATTTCAACATCTGTCAGTACTTTTGAAATGAGACCACACAGTTTGTTTTTCTTACGTGATAATTGTTTATTCATCATCATCATCATCATCATCATCATCATTTTAGGAAAGTGAAATGATACCTTGTGCTCAATGCAAGTAGGTTATTTTATTTACATCGGTGTGTGTACAGGTGCCCCCCCCCACCCCCATCCAAGAGAGAGTAGTATCATGGCCACTTGGCTGTGGTTTAAAATATGTTGGTGAGCGGTGACATCATCACAGGCAACATGTTGATTACATCATTACGACACAGCAAGTTGTGAACAGTTTTTGTCAAATGGATGAGGACTTCACCTACAATGGCAGTCGAAGCATTAGGGAATAAAAACCATCTGTAAATTACATTAAAATGTGGGACGACTTCTGTGGTAGCTGGATCTTTTGGTGACATTTTAAAGTAACTGTCCAGGGATAACAGAATATTAACTTTAAAAGTTAGTTTAATTAACTCATAATGTTTTTTATTAATCCCATACTCGTATTTGTGGTCAAATCATAAATTGGAGGGAAAAAAACACTACAAAAACCCCCACCTCCCACTTGGATCTCAAACAGACCATTTAAAAAATGCTTGTTATTTCCTCATAAAGGATGAGGTCATCATCCTGAGCAGGATGAGATGGTCCAATCAGCGGTCTGCTACATTAATATTTTTAATAACCAGTACACGCCCACACCATTCCAACACACAAAAGCTGCTTTTTAACATAATTACTATTTTTTGGGGGGAAGGAAAACTTTCATAGAAATCTGGAAACATTACGACAGTTAATTTAATTTTTGGTAATATTGGTCATCTTGGTCATCTTGATCATCTTGGTCATCTTGGTCGTCTTGATCATCTTGGTCATCTTGGTCGTTGACTTTGGGTGACTTCCTTGCTCTGTAGGGTCCTAGAGGGTTGGCTATCATTGTGGATCTCCTCTGTGTCTTTAGCTGTTCTCGAATGGTATGTCTTGTACTTGTACAATGTGGTGATGGATGAAGATGCTCAACAGCTGTCGAATAATAGACTTGTTAAACCCCCTGGACTTGGCAAAGGAGAGCTCTTCTTCTCTCCTGCCTTCCCTGCTGACGTGCTTCGATTAGAACACACACACACACACACACACACACACACACGGGAGCAGGGACACACACACACATACGAAGGTGCAGTCTCACTGTTCTCAAACTGTGAGCACACAGCACAGTCAGTCTCGGGTCAGATTCAGGGTCAACAGTCATGACCTAACTTCCTGCTTGGCCCTGGTCACTGTGGCAACGACCCCTTTAACCCCCTTTACACCACCTCGGTTTGTGACCCCGTGGGACTGTGGATCTTCTCCACCATGTTCTGGAAGGGACCTTCCTCCTCCATCAGGTCACGATGGGTCTTCCCCTGCATGAGAAGGAAAACCATAGCTTAGGTTATTACAATGGGTTTAGGTTAGATCCAAGTAATTACAATGGGTTTAGGTTAGATCCAGGTAACCCTGGAACAGCTACAGTATAGTAACAGGCCTGGTCTAACCCTGGAACAGCTACAGTATAGTAACAGGCCTGGTCTAACCCTGGAACAGCTACAGTATAGTAACAGGCCTGGTCTAACCCTGGAACAGCTACAGTATAGTAACAGGCCTGGTCTAACCCTGGAACAGCTGATTGAACAGTATAGTAACAGGCCTGTCTCACCTTGACACAGCTACAGTATAGTAAAAGGCCTAGTCTCACCTTGACACAGCTACAGTATAGTAACAGGCCTGGTCTCACCTTGACACAGCAGCCACAGTCCAGCAGCTCGTAGAGGAAGGCCAGAGCTGCCAGGGAGACTACTGTGATGATGAAGAGGAGGAGGATGACGAAGCACGCTATGTTCCAGCCGTCGTGGAACGGGTACACCTCCTGAACCTGCAGGGAGACCTGGGACAGCGGGGCGGCGTCAGGGAGCCACGGGAGAGAGGTGGTGTTGAGACGGTCCATGTTGTTTCACCTGGGAGAGAAATGATAGAGGAAGTCATGGTTGGTTTGTGCCTGCAGAGGTTTGAGATGGCTGCTGGTGTTCAGGATGTTCTTCTGTCCTTCAGACCCGCAGTCTATAAAGACAGCCTTTATAGAGCCTCAACTCAGAGTTCTGGTACTGTGACCTGGAGGGAGACAGAACCTCTATACACAGAGTTCTGGTACTGTGACCTGGAGGGAGAGAGACATAACCTCTATACACAGAGTTCTGGTACTGTGACCTGGAGGGAGAGAGACATAACCTCTATACACAGAGTTCTGGTACTGTGACCTGGAGGGAGACAGAACCTCTATACACAGAGTTCTGGTACTGTGACCTGGAGGGAGACAGAACCTCTATACACAGAGTTCTGGTACTGTGACCTGGAGGGAGAGGGGGACAGAACCTCAAAACACAGAGTTCTGGTACTGTGACCTGGAGGGAGAGAGACAGAACCTCTATACACAGAGTTCTGGTGCTGTGACCTGGAGGGAGAGAGAGACAGAACCTCTAAACACAGTAAACACTTACTCCATCAGGACACAACCTCCTGGGGTGCATAGCGCCTTCCTGCTTACACACACACACACACACGCCAGGAGCAGTGAGAGCAACTGTGCTGACTGACCCAGTTTGGTTGAGTGAACCAGAGAGAGACTGAACACTGTTAGTGTCTAACCTCCAACCCTGAAACACTGTTAGTGTCTAACCTCCAACCCTGAAACACTGTTAGTGTCTAACCTCCTACCCTGAAACACTGTTAGTGTCTAACCTCCAACCCTGAAACACTGTTAGTGTCTAACCTCCTACCCTGAAACACTGTTAGTGTCTAACCTCCATCCCTGAAACACTGTTAGTGTCTAACCTCCAACCCTGAAACGCTGTTAGTGTCTAACCTCCTACCCTGAAACGCTGTTAGTGTCTAACCTCCAACCCTGAAACACTGTTAGTGTCTAACCTCCAACCCTGCAACACTGTTAGTGTCTAACCTCCTACCCTGAAACACTGTTAGTGTCTAACCTCCTACCCTGAAACACTGTTAGTGTCTAACCTCCTACCCTGAAACACTGTTAGTGTCTAACCTCCTACCCTGAAACACTGTTAGTGTCTAACCTCCTACCCTGAAACACTGTTAGTGTCTAACCTCTTACCCTGAAACACTGTTAGTGTCTAACCTCCTAC
The DNA here is from genome assembly GCF_045791955.1 of Oncorhynchus clarkii lewisi. NCBI lineage: Eukaryota > Metazoa > Chordata > Actinopteri > Salmoniformes > Salmonidae > Oncorhynchus > Oncorhynchus clarkii. The sequence goes on along the minus strand of NC_092165.1, from coordinate 5,882,504 downwards.
CCTGAAACACTGTTAGTGTCTAACCTCCTACCCTGAAACACTGTTAGTGTCTAACCTCCAACCCTGAAACACTGTTAGTATCTAACCTCCAACCCTGAAACACTGTTAGTGTCTAACCTCCAACCCTGAAACACTGTTAGTGTCTAACCTCCTACCCTGAAACACTGTTAGTGTCTAACCTCCTACCCTGAAACATTGTTAGAGTGTAACCTGGTTTGATTAGTTGTCTGTCTGTCTGTCTGTCTGTCTGTCTGTCTGTCTGTCTGTCTGTTTGAACCTTCTCTAGTTCAGATAGAATGTGTGCGATGAGTTTCACTGTTCTGTTCCGCATTCCACCTTTTGCTCGTTAAATATGTGTGTGACCGACTAGGCTATTGTTATCAGATGTGTGTGACCGACTAGGCTATTGTTATCAGATGTGTGTGTGTGTGTGTGTGTGTGTTTAGCAGTGAGTCATTCCACCTCTCCTCTCCTGTGTTTGAGCCCACTGTCATCATCTGCTCTGAGTAGCTTTACTGATGACTGTTGACTGATGACTGACTCACAGTATGTTACGTAGTGTTGTTAGTGTAACCTGATACAGGCCTGTCATTAGTCAGAGGACAGCATGTCTATTATATACAGTTCTATGTTACATAGTGTTGTTAGTGTAACCTGATACAGGCCTGTCATTAGTCAGAGGACAGCATGTCTATTATATACAGTTCTATGTTACATAGTGTTGTTAGTGTAAACTGATACAGGCCTGTCAGAGGACAGCATGTCTATTATATACAGTTCTATGTTACATAGTGTTGTTAGTGTAACCTGATACAGGCCTGTCAGAGGACAGCATGTCTATTATATACAGTTCTATGTTACATAGTGTTGTTAGTGTAACCTGATACAGGCCTGTCATTAGTCAGAGGACAGCAGACAGCATGTCTATTATATACAGTTCTATGTTACATAGTGGTGTTAGTGTAATCTGATACAGGCCTGTCATTAGTCAGAGGACAGCATGTCTATTATATACAGTTCTATGTTACATAGTGTTGTTAGTGTAACCTGATACAGGCCTGTCATTAGAGGACAGCAGACAACATGTCTATTATATACAGTTCTATGTTGCATAGTGTTAGCAGACCACAGTCATCTCCTGACGGTTAGTCTAGTTACCCTGAACACAATGGCTCGGTCTCTGATGAAGTCAATGGGATCATGTGTTTATTAGGATCCCCATTAGCTGTTGTCATCTAATGAGATGTGAAGTAGCCAATAGGCCTTCAACTGTTTTCATGTTGCTATGGAAGTAGCCAATAGGCCTTCAACTGTTTTCATGTTGCTATGGAAGTAGCCAATAGTCCTTCAACTGTTTTCATGTTGCTATGGAAGTAGCCAATAGGCCTTCAACTGTTTTCATGTTGCTATGGAAGTAGCCAATAGGCCTTCAACTGTTTTCATGTTGCTATGGAAGTAGCCAATAGGCCTTCAACTTTAATCAGACTGTTTTCATGTTGCTATGGAAGTAGCCAATAGGCCTTCAACTGTTTTAATGTTGCTATGGAAGTAGCCAATAGGCCTTAAACTTTAATCAGACTGTTTTAATGTTGCTATGGAAGTAGCCAATAGGCCTTCAACTGTTTTCATGTTGCTATGGAAGTAGTCAATAGGCCTTCAACTATTTTAATGTTGCTATGGAAGTAGCCAATAGGCCTTCAACTTTAATCAGACTGTTTTCATGTTGCTATGGAACTAGCCAATAGGCCTTCAACTTTAATCAGACTGTTTTCATGTTGCTATGTGAAGTAGCCAATAGGCCTTCAACTTTAATCAGACTGTTTTCATGTTGCTATGGAAGTAGCCAATAGGCCTTCAACTTTAATCAGACTGTTTTCATGTTGCTATGTGAAGTAGCCAATAGGCCTTCAACTGTTTTCATGTTGCTATGTGAAGTAGTCAATAGGCCTTCAACTGTTTTCATGTTGCTATGGAAGTAGCCAATAGGCCTTCAACTGTTTTAATGTTGCTATGGAAGTAGCCAATAGGCCTTCAACTTTAATCAGACTGTTTTCATGTTGCTATGGAAGTAGCCAATAGGCCTTCAACTGTTTTAATGTTGCTATGGAAGTAGCCAATAGGCCTTAAACTTTAATCAGACTGTTTTAATGTTGCTATGGAAGTAGCCAATAGGCCTTCAACTGTTTTCATGTTGCTATGGAAGTAGTCAATAGGCCTTCAACTATTTTAATGTTGCTATGGAAGTAGCCAATAGGCCTTCAACTTTAATCAGACTGTTTTCATGTTGCTATGGAACTAGCCAATAGGCCTTCAACTTTAATCAGACTGTTTTCATGTTGCTATGTGAAGTAGCCAATAGGCCTTCAACTTTAATCAGACTGTTTTCATGTTGCTATGGAAGTAGCCAATAGGCCTTCAACTTTAATCAGACTGTTTTCATGTTGCTATGTGAAGTAGCCAATAGGCCTTCAACTGTTTTCATGTTGCTATGTGAAGTAGTCAATAGGCCTTCAACTGTTTTCATGTTGCTATGGAAGTAGCCAATAGGCCTTCAACTGTTTTCATGTTGCTATGGAAGTAGCCAATAGGCCTTCAACTGTTTTAATGTTGCTATGTGAAGTAGCCAATAGGCCTTCAACTTTAATCAGACTGTTTTCATGTTGCTATGGAAGTAGCCAATAGGCCTTCAACTTTAATCAGACTGTTTTCATGTTGCTATGTGAAGTAGCCAATAGGCCTTCAACTGTTTTCATGTTGCTATGTGAAGTAGTCAATAGGCCTTCAACTGTTTTCATGTTGCTATGTGAAGTAGCCAATAGGCCTTCAACTGTTTTCATGTTGCTATGTTGTAGAGGATATTGATAGTCCACATTAGTAACACTGTCATGGTAACTGAAGGTCTCTCTCTCTGGGGAAAATACTGTAATACTTCCTGTGTGAAAGTGTCGTCTAATTGGGTTATTGGAGGTTCTGTTGGCTGATGTTGATGGAGAGAGAGAAGTGAAGGAACAGAGGGATATCATTCTTTATCTATTATGAATGTAGACCGATTCTTCCTCTACCCACACTACCATAGCCTAGTACCCCAGCACTACACCCCTCTCTGTTCCTCCCTACCGTTACCCTCTCCTCCTCTACCCACACCACACTACCATAGCCTAGTACCCCAGCACTACACCTCTCTCTTGTTTCTCCCTATCGTTACCCTCTCCTCCTCTACCCACACCACACTACCATAGCCTAGTACCCCAGCACTACACCTCTCTCTGTTCCTCCCTACATTACCCTCTCCTCCCTCCCTCTCCACCCCTACCCCCTCCTCTCTCTCCTCCCTCCCTCTCCACCCATACCCCCTCCTCTCCTCCCTCCCTCCCTCTCCACCCCTACCCCCTCCTCTCCTCCCTCTCTCCTTTTCCACCCCTACCCCCTCCTCTCTCTCCTCCCTCCCTCTCCACCCCTACCCCCTCCTCTCCTCCCTCTCAAGCCCCCTCCCCCTTCTGTGTGTTCTCCCTGAAGTGGTGTAGGACCCCAGACAGACTGAGGCAGAGCGGTATCTCCTGCTGTGTCTGTCTGCAGGGGCTCCCACTGCCCCACCCCCCTCCCTAATGTCTAGTCCCATCCAGTCTGGAGGGGGTGAATACAGCCAAATCCACCCTAATTAAACCCTGTATGGAGTTTGTGTGTATGTGTCCTTATTGAAATCCTTGCAGGAGAAGAAGCCTAGTCATCTCTATGCCAGTCTGAATCACAACAACCTTACTGCCTGCTTGGCACCCTATTCCCTGTGTAGTTTGACCCAGGAACCATCCTCTAGCAGTCTAGTCTCTCTCTGTTCTGCTACAAAAACACTCATCCTTTAGTCTGACTGTCTATATTAACACTCATCCTTTAGTCTGACAGTCTGCTACAAAAACACTCATCCTTTAGTCTGACTGTCTATGTTAACACTCATCCTTTAGTCTGACAGTCTGTTATATAGACACTCATCCTTTAGTCTGACTGTCTATATTAACACTCATCCTTTAGTCTGACAGTATGTTATATAGACACTCATCCTTTAGTCTGACAGTCTGCTACAAAAACACTCATCCTTTAGTCTGACTGTCTATGTTAACACTCATCCTTTAGTCTGACAGTCTGTTATATAGACACTCATCCTTTAGTCTGACTGTCTGTTATATAAACACTCATCCTTTAGTCTGGCAGTCTGTTATACAAACACTCATCCTTTAGTCTGACAGTCTATATAAACACTCATCCTTTAGTCTGACAGTCTATATAAACACTCATCCTTTAGTCTGACTGTCTATATTAACACTGCTTCTTTACTCTGTCTATATTAACACTCATCCTTTAGTCTGACTGTCTGCTACAAAAACACTCATCCTTTAGTCTGACAGTCTGTTATACAAAAACACTCATCCTTTAGTCTGACAGTCTGTTATACAAAAACACTCATCCTTTAGTCTGACAGTCTGTTACAAAAACACTCATCCTTTACTCTGACTGTCTATATTAACACTCATCCTTTACTCTGACAGTATGTTATATAGACACTCATCCTTTACTCTGACAGTCTATATTAACACTCATCCTTTAGTCTGACAGTATGTTATATAGACACTCATCCTTTACTCTGACAGTCTGTTACAAAAACACTCATCCTTTACTCTGACAGGCTGTTATAAAAACACTCATCCTTTACTCTGACAGTCTGTTATATAAACACTCATCCTTTACTCTGACAGTCTGTTATATAAACACTCATCCTTTACTCTGACTGTCTGTTATATAAACACTCATCCTTTAGTCTGACAGTCTGCTACAAAAACACTCATCCTTTAGTCTGTTATATAAACACTCATACCGTCTGTCTGCTCACAGCGTAACCCATAGGCTGGGCTCCTGTCTGTCTGTCTGCTCACAGCGTAACCCATAGGCTGGGCTCCTGTCTGTCTGTCTGCTCACAGCGTAACCCATAGGCTGGGCTCCCGTCTGTCTGTCTGCTCACAGCGTAACCCATAGGCTGGGCTCCTGTCTGTCTGTCTGCTCACAGTGTAACCCATAGACTGGGCTCCTGTCTGTCTGCTCACAGCGTAACACATAGGCTGGGCTCCTGTCTGTCTGTCTGCTCACAGCGTAACCCATAGACTGGGCTCCCGTCTGTCTGTCTGCTCACAGCGTAACCCATAGGCTGGGCTCCTGTCTGTCTGTCTGCTCACAGCGTAACCCATAGGCTGGGCTCCTGTCTGTCTGTCTGCTCACAGCGTAACCCATAGGCTGGGCTCCTGTCTGTCTGTCTGCTCACAGCGTAACCCATAGGCTGGGCTCCCGTCTGTCTGCTCACAGCGTAACCCATAGGCTGGGCTCCTGTCTGTCTGTCTGCTCACAGCGTAACCCATAGGCTGGGCTCCTGTCTGTCTGTCTGCTCACAGCGTAACCCATAGGCTGGGCTCCCGTCTGTCTGTCTGCTCACAGCGTAACCCATAGGCTGGGCTCCTGTCTGTCTGTCTGCTCACAGCGTAACCCATAGGCTGGGCTCCTGTCTGTCTGTCTGCTCACAGCGTAACCCATAGGCTGGGCTCCCGTCTGTCTGCTCACAGCGTAACACATAGGCTGGGCTCCTGTCTGTCTGTCTGCTCACAGCGTAACCCATAGACTGGGCTCCTGTCTGTCTGTCTGCTCACAGCGTAACCCATAGACTGGGCTCCTGTCTGTCTGTCTGCTCACAGCGTAACCCATAGACTGGGCTCCTGTCTGTCTGTCTGCTCACAGCGTAACCCATAGGCTGGGCTCCCGTCTGTCTGCTCACAGCGTAACCCATAGGCTGGGCTCCTGTCTGTCTGTCCTCTGGTGTTGATAAACCTTTTACCGTTTATAATGTAGTGTTGTTTCCCAGAATGCTGTAGGGATGGAAGGTAAACCCTCCTCTTATGAAAGCAATCACAGATACAATGTAGGCTTCATAGGATGGATTAGGCTAGTAGACACACACACACTACACACTACACACACACTACACACACACTACACACACACACACACACACACACACTACACACACTACACACACACATACACACTACACACACACTACACACACACTACACACACAGACACTACACACACACACACACACACACACACACGCGTCTTGCCCTGATACATGGCTGTAGCAGGCAAGCATGCAAACAGACTGCAGATCTGCCAGTGTGTCCACACACACACTACACACACACACACACACACACACTAACCGTCGTTGTGCCAGAGAAATATGCAGACTCACCTGTGTAGCTTCTACTGTGGGGTGGATGCTTGTAAAGGATTCAGGCAAAAGATGCTCTCGCTCTCCCTTCCCCCACTCTGTCTCTCTCTCGCCTCTCTCTCTCGCTCTCTCTCTCGCTCTCTCTGTGTCTCTCTCTCCTCCCTGCCACTCCTTGCAGTTCTGCTCGTCTTCCCCACACAAGGCACAGCCTGTGCTCAGACCTTACCACTCTACCAATGGCTAAGCTCACCCTCGTTTCTCCCCTCTCTATTTGCCAAATCTTCTCAGATGAAATGAATGCCCCGCCTTCTCATTAGCACCCAGCAGCAGCTCCCGCCCACGTGATGAATCATTTAGTGAGTCACAACAACAGGCCGCTCTGATTGGCTGGTCTCCAGAAACAGGATCTCACAGCTGAAGCCACAGACGCAGAGCCACTAGAGTAGGACCTGAAACGGAACCCTAGCTAGTGCCCTGATACCCCCTAGCTAGTGCCCTTATACCCCCTAGCTAGTGTCATGATACCCCCTAGCTAGTGCCCTGATACCCCCTAGCTAGTGCCCTGATACCCCCTAGCTAGTGCCATGATACCCCCTAGCTAGTGCCATGAAACCCCCTAGCTAGTGCCATGATACCCCCTAGCTAGTGCCCCGATACCCCTTAGCTAGTGGCATGATACCCCCTAGCTAGTGCCATGATACCCCCTAGCTAGTGCCATGAAACCCCCTAGCTAGTGCCATGATACCCCCTAGCTAGTGCCCCGATACCCCTTAGCTAGTGGCATGATACCCCCTAGCTAGTGCCCTGATAACCCCCTAGCTAGTGCCCTGATAACCCCTAGCTAGTGCCCTGATAACCCCTAGCTAGTGCCCTGATAACCCCTAGCTAGTGCCCTGATAACCCCTAGCTAGTGCCCTGATAACCCCTCGCTAGTGCCCTGATAACCCCTAGCTAGTGCCCTGATAACCCCTTGCTAGTGCCCTGATAACCCCTAGCTAGTGCCCTGATAACCCCTAGCTAGTGCCCTGATAACCCCTAGCTAGTGCCCTGATAACCCCTAGCTAGTGCCCTGATAACCCCTAGCTAGTGCCCTGATAACCCCTAGCTAGTGCCCTGATAACCCCTAGCTAGTGCCATGATATCCCCTAGCTAGTGCCATGATAACCCCTAACTAGTGCCATGATAACCCCTAGCTAGTGCCATGATAACCCCTAGCTAGTGCCATGATAACCCCCAGCTAGTGCCATGATAACCCCTAGCTAGTGCCCTGATAACCCCTAGCTAGTGCCCTGATAACCCCTAGCTAGTGCCCTGATAACCCCTAGCTAGTGCCCTGATAACCCCTAGCTAGTGCCATGATAACCCCTAGCTAGTGCCCTGATAACCCCTAGCTAGTGCCATGATAACCCCCAGCTAGTGCCATGATAACCCCTAGCTAGTGCCATGATAACCCCTAGCTAGTGCCCTGATAACCCCTAGCTAGTGCCCTGATACCCCCTAGCTATATGAGTCTCTATTGAATAACTGATATTGACAGGACCTATATGAGTCTATTGAATAACTGATATTGACAGGACTAGTCAATACTCATCTTAGTGTGGCACAATGTCTAGATTCTGATCCTGGTCTGTATTTGAGCAGTACAACATGTCCAGATTCTGATCCTGGTCTTTATTTGAGCAGGACAACATGTCTAGATTCTGATCCTGGTCTTTATTTGAGCAGGACAACATGTCCAGATTCTGATCCTGGTCTTTATTTGAGCAGGACAACATGTCTAGATTCTGATCCTGGTCTGTATTTGAGCAGGACATGTCTAGATTCTGATCCTGGTCTGTATTTGAGCAGGACAACATGTCTAGATTCTGATCCTGGTCTGTATTTGAGCAGGACATGTCTAGATTCTGATCCTGGTCTTTATTTGAGCAGGACAACATGTCTAGATTCTGATCCTGGTCTGTATTTGAGCAGGACAACATGTCTAGATTCTGATCCTGGTCTGTATTTGAGCAGGACAACATGTCTAGATTCTGATCCTGGTCTTTATTTGAGCAGGACAACATGTCTAGATTCTGATCCTGGTCTTTAGTTCAGCTGGTAATTAGGATATCTGACCAGTTTTCTCTTTCTCTCTCCAGACACCAGTAATGGTAACTTCAACCTGAAGGCCCTGACAGGCAGCTCTGGCTACAAGTTTGGTTGCCTGGCTAAGATAGTCAACTACATGAAGGTAAGGTGAACACACACACACACACACACACACTTACACACACACACACACACACATTACACACACACATTACACACACACTACACACACACACATTACACACACATTACACACACATTATACACACATTATACACACACATTACACACACATTATACACACACACACACACACACACACATTACACACACACACACACACATTACACACACACATTACACACACACACACACATTACACACACACACACACACACACATTACACACACACACACACACATTACACACACACATTACACACACACACACACACACACATTACACACACACACACACACACACACATGCACACACACCCAATATGTGGATGATGCCATTTCCATGACGTTTGTGTCATGGGTCCAGAGTGACTAACAGTAGTGACTAACGTGTTAGTTATCCTACTGTCAAATCCCCACTGTAGTAGTGACTAACAGTAGTGAGTACGTACTGGTAGAACCCACAAGCCTGGTGTTGCTAGAGTCACCCTCTACCAACAGAGCTACACAGGACCACACATGTTAGTTATCCTACTGTCAAATCACCACTGTAGTAGTGACATGTTGTCAGAGGTGGTTCACTGTAGTAATGACATGTTGTCAGAGAGGTGGTTCACTGTAGTAATGACATGTTGTCAGAGGTGGTTCACTGTAATAATGACATGTTGTCAGAGAGGTGGTTCACTGTAGTAATGACATGTTGTCAGAGAGGTGGTTCACTGTAGTAATGACATGTTGTCAGAGAGGTGGTTCACTGTAGTAGTGACATGTTGTCAGAGAGGTGGTTCACTGTAGTAATGACATGTTGTCAGAGAGGTGGTTCACTGTAGTAGTGACATGTTGTCAGAGAGGTGGTTCACTGTAGTAATGACATGTTGTCAGAGAGGTGGTTCACTGTAGTAATGACATGTTGTCAGAGAGGTGGTTCACTGTAGTAATGACATGTTGTCAGAGAGGTGGTTCACTGGTGTCCTGATTGGTGAGCTTCCTCCTTCCAACAGTCTGAGCTGTCGTCTCAATTAAACCACTCCCCTTTTAACCTCTGAACCCTCCGTATGTCTCTCATTGGGTTTATTGTGATGTTAGTTCCTCCCTCTACTCTGTCTGTCTCTTATTGGATTTATTGTGATGTTAGTTCCTCCCTCTGTCTGTCTGTCTCTTATTGGGTTTATTGTGATGTTAGTTCCTCCCTCTACTCTGTCTGTCTGTCTCTTATTGGGTTTATTGTGATGTTAGTTCCTCCCTCTACTCTGTCTGTCTGTCTCTTATTGGGTGTATTGTGATGTTAGTTCCTCCCTCTACTCTGTCTGTCTCTTATTGGGTTTATTGTGATGTTAGTTCCTCCCTCTACTCTGTCTGTCTGTCTCTTATTGGGTGTATTGTGATGTTAGTTCCTCCCTCTACTCTGTCTGTCTCTTATTGGGTTTATTGTGATGTTAGTTCCTCCCTCTACTCTGTCTGTCTGTCTCTTATTGGGTTTATTGTGATGTTAGTTCCTCCCTCTATTGTTTGGTTCTCCACTCTTTATTTTGGAAGTAAACAACAACAACAACAACAACACAGACTTTTGTTAGTCAACATGTTTATGGTTCAGCTCTGGTGCAGTAACTCTGACAGCCTGGGTGGTTTTTCACACCAGACTTTGACTCATAACAATCTGCATAACGTTCACAGATTGTGTGTGCCAGTGTGTGTGTGTGCCTGTGTGTGTGTGTGCCTGTGTGTGTGTGTGTGCCTGTGTGTGTGTGTGTGCCAGTGTGTGTGTATGCCAGTGTGTGTGTGTGTGCCAGTGTGTGTGTGTGCCTGTGTGTGTGTGTGTGCCTGTGTGTGTGTATGCCAGTGTGTGTGTGTGTGTGTGTGCCTGTGGGCGCGTGCGTGCGTGCGTGTGTGTGTGTGTGCTCTGTCTTTTTCCCAGTACTGAAGCTACCTCGTCTTGACACAGTCGATGCAGACAAGCTGCCATTACACAGATTACTTCTTTTAAACAATGTATCACGTGACCAACCAATAACGTCCTAGATTCTGAGTTCTATTCTTCTCTGTCTGGTACTCAGCCTACTACACTGAATTAAAGGATTTTTAGAAACTGTCCATCTGGCTATTAGACCACACTAGCCCGGGTGGCATTCAGGTCCTAAATGCCATACTTGAAAAATTCAACATTTTACTGACGGTCTAGTTTGTCATATTTTCAAGCCCAAACTGAAAGCCTTGGCTAGCAGGTTAGCTTAATTTCTTACAATTGAGTTAGAATTGATCATGTCATCCTTCCTGTTCTTCTGTGTTCCTTCCTGTTCCTCTATGTTCCTTCCTGTTCCTCTATGTTCCTTCCTGTCCTCCAGACCAGACACCAGCGTGGTGATACTCACCACTTGACTGTGGAGGAGATTCTAGATGAGACCAAACTACTGGACATCGGCATGAAACAGAAACAATGGCTGATGACTGAGGTGTGTGTTGGGGCTTGACCTTTCACCTTTTCAATAAGATGGTGTGTGTTGGGGCGTTCACATGTTATCAGAGTTATCGGGAGGTGCGAGTGGGAAACTGAGTGTTTTGTTGCTTGACCTTTCACCTTTTCAATAGATGACGCCAAATCTGTTTTTTGACCATTGCAAACTTGAGAGAGAGAGAGAGATCAGAAACTCTTCCACCTCTTTTTTATTTACCTCCGTCTCACCCTCCTCTTCCTCGGGCCAAACAGACTAGTGTTTTGAGACCCATGTAAATAAAGTTGAAATAAATGTTTGACTCAGTCTCTGTCCCGTCCCCAGGCGCTGGCCAGTAACCCTAAGATAGAGGTGAGGGATGGGAAATATGCCTTCAAGCCCAAATATCACCTGAAGGACAAGAAAGCCCTGCTCAGACTGTTGGATAAACATGACCAGCTGGGACTGGGAGGATTACTGCTAGATGATGTGGAGGAGGGGCTACCCAACTCTGCCAAGGCACTGAAGGTGTGTGTGTGTGTGTGTGTGTGTGTGTGTGTGTGTGTGTGTGTGTGTGTGTGTGTGTGTGTGTGTGTGTGTGTGTATTAATGAGTCAGACATATTAACGGCCTCTGTTCCTCCCCAGGTTTTGGGAGACCAGATCATCTTTGTGACAAGACCAGACAAGAAGAAGATTCTGTTCTATAATGATAAACACTGCCAGTTTACAGTTGACGAAGGTGAGAGCGTTGGTGTAGTTTCTCTAACGTAATTTTTTTTGCCTTCATGGTAGATGAGTGGGAGCATTGGTATGGTGTCTTTTTGCTTAGTTCTCTGTAGAAGGTGAGCATATAATGTTAATTAGAACTAGAGTGTTGGTATGTTCTCTCCCTTAATTTAGTAATTTAGTGGTTGAAGATGAGAGCATGTGTATAGTTTCTCCCCATTAAATATATGTTGAAAAGCTGAGCATTGGTAGGGTTTCTCCCATGTCGTCCAATGCAGAATGTGAAAGTGTTGGTACAATTTCTCCCTTAATTATCAGTTTGCAGTAGATTCAGATAAGTGCGTTGATAAGGTCTCTCTTATTTCAGTTAAAGGAGCTTTATTGACATTAAATGCATTCTGTAAATATTGCCAAAGGTTAAAAAAAATATATATATATAAAAAATGTTTTATAAGTCTAAAGAAGTAATGTCTAAAGTACAACTGCATAAAGTCACTCAGTTCTCTGTAGAAGGTGTGAGCACTGGTCTGGTTTCTCTCCCTTTGCACTGGTCTGGTTTCTCTTTCACGTAATGACCTCAATGGCTCCACCCAGTGGTCAGATTTATTTTATTTTTTTTACTATGACGTCATTTAGAAGTGTAGAACTTTCAGTTCGTTCATACCAGGATCCATTCAGTCGATACAGGATATTAACTGAGTTTAATTCGTTTGTTTACTTGTATGTATTGATTTGTTTACTTGTATGTATTGATTTGTTTACTTGTATGTATTGTGTACCGTAAGTCAGCTTTTATCTGCCGAGTACGACCTACTTGTAAAAATGTAATAAACTACTACTGCTATTGTCCTACCTGAGCTAATGGTATCCTGTCTGTGTTTCCTGGTCTATCGTCCCAGAGTTCACCAAGCTGTGGAGGAGTATCCCAGTGGACTCTATGGACGAAGAGAAGATAGAGGACTATCTCAAGAGACAGGGCATCTCCTCCATGCAGGAGACTGGACCCAAGAAAGTTGTGAGTTTCTCTCTCTGTCTCCACCTCTTTCTCTATCTCTCCAGATCTCTACCTCTCCGGATCTCTCTACCTCTCCAGATCTCTCTACCTCTCTACCTCTCTCTACCTCTCCACCTCTCTCTACCTCTCCGGATCTCTCTACCTCTTTTCTCTCTCTCTCTCTCTCTCACTTTCTCTTTCTGTCTGTATTTCTGTCTCACAGGCCTGGGTAATTCCAGTCCTCGGGGGCCTGATTGGTGTTACACTTTTGTCCCAGCTAACACACCTGACTCCAGTAATCAACTAATAGACTGGGGGGGGGGGGGGGGGGGGGGCGACCAATCAGTTCTGCTAGGGACTGGGGGGGGGGGGGAGACCAATCAGTTCTGCTAGGGACTGGGGGGGGGGGAGACCAATCAGTTCTGCTAGGGACTGGGGGGGGGGGCAACCAATCAGTTCTGCTAGGGACTGGGGGGGGACCAATCAAGCCCCCCCCCCCCCCCCCTGAGGACTGGAATTGCCCCGGTCTGTCACATAGCTGGGACAATAAACCGAAAATGATCTTGACACCCAAACAGAACAGAGAGGACGTTTGACACTTGGATAATAATGATAAGGATCCTTTACTAGAGGAATGTGTTGTCTGATATACTGATATGGGCTATTTGTTAACAAGACAGTTGATCACTACAACATTCAAACTAGAAGTAGTAGGTTGAAGGGTCATTTAAAAGAGTAACTCTGGGGCACAATCATGTTATAAACTTGTTCTACTTATCGACATTGTGATAATTTTGTCAATTTATGGTGGTACGGATTTACATCCACATCTCCTAGCTCTATCACTCTCTTTATCTTTCTCATGACTTATCTGTGATTGGTTGTTTCTACAATTAACCCGGTCTGTGATTGGCTGTTTTGGTTGTGTTGCTACAGTTACCAATCAAGAGGAAGAAGCCAGGTGGACAGAAGAAGAGACGCTTCAAGACTCACAACGACCATCTGGCCGGAGTACTGGAGGACTACTCGGAGGGCGTACCCGCTAAGAAGTGATGTCACTTCCTGGTTATACCCCTCCCACTTCCTCGGCCCAGTGAGAGAGGGGTGACCTGGGAGTTGTTGTTTTTTGTAGTTTGTTTTTGCCGGAAATAAACTTGTTTTATTTGTCTCACCAAAACTACAATGAAGAGGAGACAATGGGCCTTGTCTCAAACGTGTGAACTTGCTTCCTTTTCTTGTGTCCTTTCCTCTCCCGACGATAAAGGAGAAGGAGATGAGGACAGGAAGCCATTTTGGAACGTTGAGACACAAGATGGCTGACTGATTGACTGAAGTGAAGTCCTTGCCAGACACACCAACCTAAAGAGACGCTCGCTGTCCTTTTTGTTAAAACTGGACCAGTTTTGGTTCTAAGCAGTAATACAAAATGGTGGACGGCTTTTAGGGGTAGCAAAAATGTCCTGTTAAATTTTCCCCCCCCAAAAAATCCCAGGTTTTCCAGAAATCCCAGTTGGAATATTCCTGTAATGACAAATTCCCTGGAATCTGGTAACGCTTCAATGGGGATGTCTGGGAAACATAGGGGATTCTGGGAAAGTTACTGGATATGTGCAGCCTTAGAAGGGGCTGTATGTGTAAATGTCTGGCACACGATGGACACTGTGTGTGTGTGTGTGTGTGGAGAGAGGATGTGTGTGTGAAAGTGTTTTTTTTTTTTTTTAAATAATACCAGTCGTATTGTCTGCTGTAGTTGTTCCTTATATTAATTTACAACAGTGGTCACCAATGGCAACCTGGAGAAATACAGGTTGTGCAGGGTTTTGCTCCAGACCTGCACAAACACTCCTGACTTAGCTAAACGACTCGTAGAATCTACCAGGTTTACTCAGACAAACACTAGCCTGGTCCCAGGGTCTTTGTGCTGTCATTCCAAACGGCATGACAACGAGTCATAGCAGAGCTGAAATCGGGCTAGACAAACACCCCACTCCCATAGAAGCCCTTCAGCTAATAAACTGTCCCTTCAGTATATACTCAAAACTGTTCATCAAGACCTTGATTGATTGGGTGAATCAGTTGTGTTAGTGCAAGGCTAGAGCAAAAGCCAGTATCTCTCCACTTCCTGGTTGGTTGGTGATCGCTGGTCTCTTGAGCTTTCTTCATTACTGAGCACGTTACCCACAGTACCTTTCTCCTGAGGCCTTTCCTCTGACGCACAATAAAGTCATGGAAAACACGCTGTACTGTGTCTTCTTGATGACACAGAGGCCTGGATTCAACCTGATGGTTGCTGCTCGCTGACATTTAAAAGGTCATATCTGATTCGGAGAAAGAGAGAGGATGGGAGGAACCGCGGGAAAGACAAATGAAAACTGGTTGGGCGAATAGACTGGTTGAGTGATGGCTCAGTGGGCGAATTGTCAGATTGGATGATGGCTCAGTGGACGAATAGACTGGTTGGGTGATGGCTCAGTGGACGAATAGACTGGTTGGGTGATGGCTCAGTGGGCAAATAGACTGGTTGGGTGATGGCTCAGTGGGCGAATAGACTGGTTGGATGATGGCTCAGTGGGCAAATAGACTGGTTGGATGATGGCTCACTGGGCGAATAGACAGGTTGGATGATGGCTCACTGGGCGAATAGACTGGTTGGGTGATGGCTCAGTGGGCAAATAGACTGGTTGGGTGATGGCTCAGTGGGCAAATAGACTGGTTGGGTGATGGCTCAGTGGGCAAATAGACTGGTTGGATGATGGCTCACTGGGCGAATAGACAGGTTGGATGATGGCTCACTGGGCGAATAGACTGGTTGGATGATGGCTCAGTGGGCGAATAGACTGGTTGGATGATGGCTCAGTGGGCGAATAGACTGGTTGGATGATGGCTCAGTGGGCAAATAGACTGGTTGGATGATGGCTCACTGGGCAAATAGACAGGTTGGATGATGGCTCACTGGGCGAATAGACAGGTTGGATGATGGCTCACTGGGCGAATAGACTGGTTGGATGATGGCTCAGTGGGCGAATAGACTGGTTGGATGATGGCTCACTGGGCGAATAGACAGGTTGGATGATGGCTCACTGGGCGAATAGACTGGTTGGGTGATGGCTTAATGACAGATCAGTGAGTGGAATTTACATCTGAGAGACAAATAAAATGTAGTTTTTAGGGTGTCAGGTTGGAGGTGGATGGGGGGGGGGGGGGGTTAAACGCGGGTTGCAACCTGCCGAGGTCGCCAGTTCTAATCCCGGCTGCGACTAGTTTCCCAACTCTACCCAACATAACTAATTACATTTCTAATCTACAAACTCAGAACAGCTTTAAACACGTGCAAAAACAAGTATGGTGGCCCGGCCCCTGCTAGCGGAGGGGACTAAGCACTGAGATAAATGACACTCAACTGCTTTTCTCCTCCTGCCTTCTGACACCCAGGTGGTGACACATCTGTGTGTGCCTGGCAGACATCTCAGCTTTGATGTCAGTTCACCACCTCAAGCTCAACCTAGACAAGAAAGAGCTGCTCTTCCTCCTGGGGAAGGCCTGCCCGCTCCAAGACCTCTCCATCACGGTTGACAACTCCACTGTGTCGACAACACCCTGGACAACACCCTGTCGTAACCCTGGACAACACCTTGGTGTGACCCTGGACAACATCCTGTCGTTCTCTGTAAACATCAAAGCAGTGACTGGCTCCTGCAGGTTCTTGCTCTCTACCTCACACAGGAAGCGGCGCAGGTCCTAATCCAGGCAGTTGTCATCTCCCGTCTGGACCACTGCAACTCTCTGTTGGCTGGGCTCCCTGCTTGTGTCATCAAACCCCTGGACCTGATCCAGAACACAGCAGCCCGTCTGGTTTTCAACCTCATGTCACATACTGACTACGTTGAGGACATTATTTCTATGCCTGAGATATGTGGTTGTCCCACCTGGATATCTTAAGATGAAGGCACTAACTGTCAGTCTCTCTGGATAAGAGCGTCTGCTAAATGACTCGAACGTAAAGGTCACAGGTTCAGATCTTGGGGATGCCGTTAAGAAGAGAAAGAGGGTATATTTGGGAGAACGGGGAGACGATTAGGATACACCCAGGGAGTTTTTCTAGTCAGAGTACAGCAACACTGTCCTACAGTCTCCAAACAGCAAACTAAATACTTTTAAATAAGTCATTTTTTTAATTACAATTGGATACAAAGCATTTGGTGGTAAACAGCCAGACACTTCCACTACCAAGGGGCAGTTTCCCAGACACAGGTCACGCCTCATCCTGGACTAAACTGTTTAAATCCAGCTGGGTCTGGGAAACTGGACCTGGGTCTGGGAAACTGGACCTGGGTCTGGGAAACTGGGTCTGGGAAACTGGACCTGGGTCTGGGAAACTGGGTCTGGGTCTGGGTCTAGGAAACTGGACCTGGGTCTGGGAAACTGGACCTGGGTCTGGGAAACTGGACCTGGGTCTGGGAAACTGGACCTCGGTGTGGTGAGACAAGGAGAACACTTCAGTGACATTCTTCAGATTCTTGTTAAAGTAGTGGCAGTACATTTTGAGTGGTAAGAGATTCCTTCGTTCGCTGTCTGCCAGAGAGGTACATGTTTTGGGGCCCGGGGCTGAGAGCTGGTGGGGTTTAGTTTTTGGCCGGCGTGACAGCGGAGGTGGTTTTGACAGTCTTCTTCATGTGGTGGTAGTTGGGGAGGATCTTCATCAGGAAGTCGAGCTGAAGAGTCTGAGGCTGCAGAACACATAAACACACGAAGGCATGTTGTTCTTCACTGCAAACGAGGAAACAGTGGATGGACTGGTTCTTAGGTTAAAAACAAGTGCGGAAAGACAAAGCTACATAGACTGTGTCTTATACACACAGACCCGTAGATCACTAATCTCAGTGTGTGTGTGTGTGTGTGTGTGTGTGTGTGTACCTGTGGTCGCTCTGTCTGCACACGTCTCTGACACCCTGAGCCGAAGATGACAGTGTTTTCAGGTATGACCTCACAGGTGTTGACCTGGCAACAGGCGCCGATGATACAACCAGAAGTTAGAATCATGTTCCTGCCCAGGTCAGCTGGAGGGAGAGGGGGGGAGAACACAGTTTAGGTGATAGAAGGGTTCTCCTCATAGTGATTTAATAACCAATCAACAGTTTAGATGATAGAAGGGTTCTCTCCATAGTGATTTAATAACCAATCAAAAGTTTAGATGATAGAAGGGGTTTCTCCATAGTGATTTAATAACCAATCAACAGTTTAGATGATAGAAGGGTTCTCTCCATAGTGATTTAATAACCAATCAACAGTTTAGATGATAGAAGGGTTCTCTCCATAGTGATTTAATAACCAATCAACAGTTTAGATGATAGAAGGGGTTTCTCCATAGTGATTTAATAACCAATCAACAGTTTAGATGATAGAAGGGTTCTCTCCATAGTGATTTAATAACCAATCAACAGTTTAGATGATAGAAGGGTTCTCTCCATAGTGATTTAATAACCAATCAACAGTTTAGATGATAGAAGGTTCTCTCCATAGTGATTTAATAACCAATCAACAGTTTAGATGATAGAAGGGTTCTCTCCATAGTGATTTAATAACCAATCAACAGTTTAGATGATAGAAGGGTTCTCTCCATAGTGATTTAATAACCAATCAACAGTTTAGATGATAGAAGGGGTCTCTCCATAGTGATTTAATAACCAATCAACAGTTTAGATGATAGAAGGGTTCTCTCCATAGTGATTTAATAACCAATCAACAGTTTAGATGATAGAAGGGTTCTCTCCATAGTGATTTAATAACCAATCAACAGTTTAGATGATAGAAGGGGTCTCTCCATAGTGATTTAATAACCAATCAACAGTTTAGATGATAGAAGGGTTCTCTCCATAGTGATTTAATAACCAATCAACAGTTTAGATGATAGAAGGGTTCTCTCCATAGTGATTTAATAACCAATCAACAGTTTAGATGATAGAAGGGGTTTCTCCATAGTGATTTAATAACCAATCAACAGTTTAGATGATAGAAGGGGTTTCTCCATAGTGATTTAATAACCAATCAACAGTTTAGATGATAGAAGGGGTCTCTCCATAGTGATTTAATAACCAATCAACAGTTTAGATGATAGAAGGGGTCTCTCCATAGTGATTTAATAACCAATCAACAGTTTAGATGATAGAAGGGTTCTCTCCATAGTGATTTAATAACCAATCAACACAGACACACTCAGTCATTCAGATCATTGGGAAGAAGAACGTCATTACTGAATTTGTGGCATTTTAATCTTTCTTACCTTTGGATTCTATGACATTGTTGTCCCCAATTTTCAAAGCTTGAGACACTGCAAGTATCATTGGTTAAGGAGAATTTCATACTCTACCAACAAAATGACTTTCAGAGCAGCAATACACACATACAGATATGTGATATTAGACAGAGGTCAAACAATACACACATACAGATATGGAATATTAGACAGAGGTCAAATGTCCAAATAGCTGTACCCTATAGGTCAGTGGCTGTACCCTATAGGTCAGTGTACCACTTCAATATAAAGGATACTACACCCAACTTCAAACACGTTGTTGATGCCGATGGTCATCGTCTTTGGCTCCACTCCCTCAGAGTCAGGCGCTATGTTCTCTGGATAACTGATCAAAGACAGACGGCCAGCTTCAAATCAGACGGCCAGCTTCAAATCAGACAGCCAGCTTCAATCAGACAGCCAGCTTCAATCAGACAGCCAGCTTCAATCAGACAACCAGCTTCAATCAGACAGCCAGCTTCAATCAGACAGCCAGCTTCAATCAGACAGCCAGCTTCATATCAGACAACCAGCTTCAATCAGACAGACAGCTTCAATCAGACAGACAGCTTCAATCAGACAGCCAGCTTCAATCAGACAGACAGCTTCAATCAGACAGACAGCTTCAATCACTACAATGTAGACCATAACATGACAGAGGAAAAGGAGACCATAACATGGCAGAGGAAAAAGAGACCATAACATGGCAGAGGAAAAAGAGACCATAACATGGCAGAGGAAAAAGAGACCATAACATGACAGAGGAAAAAGAGACCATAACATGACAGAGGAAAAAGAGACCATAACATGACAGAGGAAAAGGAGACCATAACATGACAGAGGAAAAAGAGACCATAACATGACAGAGGAAAAAGAGACCATAACATGACAGAGGAAAAAGAGGTAGACGAGTGTGTAACAGTATAACTTTAGACCGTCCCCTCGCCCATACCCGGGGCGAACCAGGGACCCTCTGCACACATCAACAACAGTCACCCTCGAAGCATCGTTACCCATCGTTCCACAAAAGCCGTGGCCCTTGCAGAGCAAAGGGGGAACTACTACTTCAAGGTCTCAGAGCAAGTGACGTCACTGATTGAAACGCTATTTAGCGCGCACCGCTAACTAAGCTAGCCGTTTCACATCCGTTACAAGTGCAAAAGAGAGGTGGGGGGAAAGACAGAATAAAAGCATGGAAGGAATAGAGTGTAGGGAGAATGGATGGATGTAACGGGAGGGGGAGAAAGAGAGGCGGCAATATAACACGGGAGAGACCTCACCACTGCACCCTTCCGCTTCTAGAAGATTCACTATTATTATGTTCACCTGTTAATTATAAGAGCTTGTTCCTCGATGAGGTTGCCTTCTCCTATGACTATGGGTCCTGCCTCGGCAATGATGCGGGCTTTGGGATGGACCACCGTTCTGGCACCTGGAAAGACCATACATGAACAGTCAAATGTGCAACGCTAGCCTACCACATCAACCATTTTTAGCCGGCTCCAAAGTGGATATGTACTCAGTAACCTGAACCGTGTAATAATGTCAAGCTATATAGAGACTAGAGCTACTACAGACAAACGAATGTTGTTGTTGCTCATTGTAAAATAAATAGTTAGCGGACGTTACCTGACTAGCTAAGCTACATGCTACATTTGACGTCTTCTTACCAATAGTGACTTCCCCTCTGATCTCGCTTTCGACGCACACCACGGCGCCAGCTGCTATTTTAGCACTACAAACAGAAAACCAAGTGTTGGTAATAATCAGCAATACAAAAAGTGTACAATTTATGAATCATCTGTATGTCTACAAGTTAGTTAGCTACGATTTTAGCTGTAGCAAGCAGCTAACTTAGCTAGTCACGTTAGCTAGCGGTTTCCTAAAACATTCAACACGTTCAAACTATCACAAAACATTATGAAACAGTAACAATGTGTTATTTGATACACAATACTGAGCTAAAAACGAATTCAAGTTGGAGTCGTAATACCTTTTTTGAGCATTTTGTTTATCCGACATTTTGTTGATCGACTTGAGTTTTTTCGACAATCGATTTCGAATCCTTCTCAGCATAAACGGCGTCATTGTGCGCTTGCGTGGAACGCAGACAAGATGAGGAGGGGGGTGGGGACATTAATGGGGATTTAGTGTCACCTAGCGAATGTTTACAAAACTGCAGCTGAACTAATCTCCTAATAATATTTTTAGTCAGAGAAAATGGTTAAAGTATTATTCATTTTCCTCCCTTTTATGCTACTCTCTGTTTATCTTATATGCAGAGTCACTTTAACTATACATTCATGTACATACT